>NC_139320.1:5000-15000 GCF_056507025.1 Lutjanus erythropterus | reverse complement strand
AATTCCACAAATTCTGTCTAAAAAAAATGGCATTAGGACACCCTCTGGAGGACACAATTGGGAACAACATGTAATATCTTCTTTTTGCCAATATGGCACTAATGTTAATTATTAGTGCCATATTGAGGTGTTATTGTCCTTCCATCACATTCTAATGGTGTTATAATGGCACAATAATATAGAACATCAACATAAGATTTCAAATGTCACTGATGACAAGTCAACAGACATTCAAATTAAGGAACTCTTCCCATCAATGTGGTATATAAATCATCCTCATAAACATAAAGTGTTGTTTGTTGTCCTTGGAAACATTCTGCGTGCCATTTGGTCTGGAGTCAAATAATACAATCATATTATTATCATCTTCATCATCATTATTGTCATTATTATTATTATTATTATTATTATTATTATTATTATTATTATTATTAATGAAAACACTCTCAAATTTGTTTTTTCATGAACAAATAACCATGTCTGTTCCTTTTTGTACCAGCAATTGTGTTACTCAAGTCTTCCTCTTCTTCTTCTTCTTCTTCTTCTTCTTCTTCTTCTTCTTCTTTCTACTCCATAGATCTGGAATGAAATTGTTATTGTTATTAAGTAAAACATTTGCCACCTGAGGCCTAGAATGCTGTACTTATCTTCAAATTCTGTCCGCAATTTGGTATTCCTCCATAAGGATCATTTTGTCATTAATCAAACCACTTTATACATTTTGTTTTCCATAACTGGATGGCAATAACTGTGCATTTTTATGCCACAAATTGTGTTAAACCAGTTTTCCCTACCTAATTGGTCTGGAATCAAATTATTATCATCATTAAATAAAAACACTGGCCACCTGAGGCCTATTATGCCATTTTTTTAGACAGAATGTGAGCACAATTCCACAAATTCTGTCTAAAAAAAAGTGGCATTAGGGCACCCTCTGGAGGACACAATTGGGAACAACATGTAATATCTTCTTTTTGCCAATATGGCACTAATGTTAATTATTAGTGCCATATTGAGGTGTTATTGTCCTTCCATCACATTCTAATGGTGTTATAATGGCACAATAATATAGAACATCAACATAAGATTTCAAATGTCACTGATGACAAGTCAACAGACATTCAAATTAAGGACCTCTTCCCATCAATGTGGTATATAAATCATCATCATAAACATAAAGTGTTGTTTGTTGTCCTTGGAAACATTCTCCGTGCCATTTGGTCTGGAGTCAAATAATACAATCATATTATTATCATCTTCATCATCATTATTGTCATTATTATTATTATTATTATTATTATTATTATTATTATTATTAATGAAAACACTCTCAAATTTGTTTTTTCATGAACAAATAACCATGTCTGTTCCTTTTTGTACCAGCAATTGTGTTACACAAGTCTTCTTCTTCTTCTTCTTCTTCTTCTTCTTCTTCTTTCTACTCCATAGATCTGGAATGAAATTGTTATTGTTATTAAGTAAAACATTTGCCACCTGAGGCCTAGAATGCTGTACTTATCTTCAAATTCTGTCCGCAATTTGGTATTCCTACATAAGGATCATTTTGTCATTAATCAAACCACTTTATACATTTTGTTTTCCATAACTGGATGGCAATAACTGTGCATTTTTATGCCACAAATTGTGTTAAACCAGTTTTCCCTACCTAATTGGTCTGGAATCAAATTATGATCATCATTAAATAAAAACACTGGCCACCTGAGGCCTATTATGCCATTTTTTTAGACAGAATGTGAGCACAATTCCACAAATTCTGTCTAAAAAAAATGGCATTAGGACACCCTCTGGAGGACACAATTGGGAACAACATGTAATATCTTCTTTTTGCCAATATGGCACTAATGTTAATTATTAGTGCCATATTGAGGTGTTATTGTCCTTCCATCACATTCTAATGGTGTTATAATGGCACAATAATATAGAACATCAACATAAGATTTCAAATGTCACTGATGACAAGTCAACAGACATTCAAATTAAGGAACTCTTCCCATCAATGTGGTATATAAATCATCATCATAAACATAAAGTGTTGTTTGTTGTCCTTGGAAACATTCTCCGTGCCATTTGGTCTGGAGTCAAATAATACAATCATATTATTATCATCTTCATCATCATTATTGTCATTATTGTCATTATTATTATTATTATTATTATTATTATTATTATTATTATTATTATTATTAATGAAAACACTCTCAAATTTGTTTTTTCATGAACAAATAACCATGTCTGTTCCTTTTTGTACCAGCAATTGTGTTACACAAGTCTTCTTCTTCTTCTTCTTCTTCTTCTTCTTCTTCTTCTTCTTTCTACTCCATAGATCTGGAATGAAATTGTTATTGTTATTAAGTAAAACATTTGCCACCTGAGGCCTAGAATGCTGTACTTATCTTCAAATTCTGTCCGCAATTTGGTATTCCTCCATAAGGATCATTTTGTCATTAATCAAACCACTTTATACATTTTGTTTTCCATAACTGGATGGCAATAACTGTGCATTTTTATGCCACAAATTGTGTTAAACCAGTTTTCCCTACCTAATTGGTCTGGAATCAAATTATGATCATCATTAAATAAAAACACTGGCCACCTGAGGCCTATTATGCCATTTTTTTAGACAGAATGTGAGCACAATTCCACAAATTCTGTCTAAAAAAAATGGCATTAGGACACCCTCTGGAGGACACAATTGGGAACAACATGTAATATCTTCTTTTTGCCAATATGGCACTAATGTTAATTATTAGTGCCATATTGAGGTGTTATTGTCCTTCCATCACATTCTAATGGTGTTATAATGGCACAATAATATAGAACATCAACATAAGATTTCAAATGTCACTGATGACAAGTCAACAGACATTCAAATTAAGGAACTCTTCCCATCAATGTGGTGTATAAATCATCATCATAAACATAAAGTGTTGTTTGTTGTCCTTGGAAACATTCTCCGTGCCATTTGGTCTGGAGTCAAATAATACAATCATATTATTATCATCTTCATCATCATTATTGTCATTATTATTATTATTATTATTATTATTATTATTATTATTATTATTAATGAAAACACTCTCAAATTTGTTTTTTCATGAACAAATAACCATGTCTGTTCCTTTTTGTACCAGCAATTGTGTTACACAAGTCTTCTTCTTCTTCTTCTTCTTCTTCTTCTTCTTCTTCTTCTTCTTCTTCTTCTTCTTCTTTCTACTCCATAGATCTGGAATGAAATTGTTATTGTTATTAAGTAAAACATTTGCCACCTGAGGCCTAGAATGCTGTACTTATCTTCAAATTCTGTCCGCAATTTGGTATTCCTCCATAAGGATCATTTTGTCATTAATCAAACCACTTTATACATTTTGTTTTCCATAACTGGATGGCAATAACTGTGCATTTTTATGCCACAAATTGTGTTAAACCAGTTTTCCCTACCTAATTGGTCTGGAATCAAATTATGATCATCATTAAATAAAAACACTGGCCACCTGAGGCCTATTATGCCATTTTTTTAGACAGAATGTGAGCACAATTCCACAAATTCTGTCTAAAAAAAATGGCATTAGGCCACCCTCTGGAGGACACAATTGGGAACAACATGTAATATCTTCTTTTTGCCAATATGGCACTAATGTTAATTATTAGTGCCATATTGAGGTGTTATTGTCCTTCCATCACATTCTAATGGTGTTATAATGGCACAATAATATAGAACATCAACATAAGATTTCAAATGTCACTGATGACAAGTCAACAGACATTCAAATTAAGGAACTCTTCCCATCAATGTGGTATATAAATCATCATCATAAACATAAAGTGTTGTTTGTTGTCCTTGGAAACATTCTCCGTGCCATTTGGTCTGGAGTCAAATAATACAATCATATTATTATCATCTTCATCATCATTATTGTCATTATTATTATTATTATTATTATTATTATTATTATTATTATTATTAATGAAAACACTCTCAAATTTGTTTTTTCATGAACAAATAACCATGTCTGTTCCTTTTTGTACCAGCAATTGTGTTACACAAGTCTTCTTCTTCTTCTTCTTCTTCTTCTTCTTCTTCTTCTTCTTTCTACTCCATAGATCTGGAATGAAATTGTTATTGTTATTAAGTAAAACATTTGCCACCTGAGGCCTAGAATGCTGTACTTATCTTCAAATTCTGTCCGCAATTTGGTATTCCTCCATAAGGATCATTTTGTCATTAATCAAACCACTTTATACATTTTGTTTTCCATAACTGGATGGCAATAACTGTGCATTTTTATGCCACAAATTGTGTTAAACCAGTTTTCCCTACCTAATTGGTCTGGAATCAAATTATGATCATCATTAAATAAAAACACTGGCCACCTGAGGCCTATTATGCCATTTTTTTAGACAGAATGTGAGCACAATTCCACAAATTCTGTCTAAAAAAAATGGCATTAGGACACCCTCTGGAGGACACAATTGGGAACAACATGTAATATCTTCTTTTTGCCAATATGGCACTAATGTTAATTATTAGTGCCATATTGAGGTGTTATTGTCCTTCCATCACATTCTAATGGTGTTATAATGGCACAATAATATAGAACATCAACATAAGATTTCAAATGTCACTGATGACAAGTCAACAGACATTCAAATTAAGGAACTCTTCCCATCAATGTGGTATATAAATCATCATCATAAACATAAAGTGTTGTTTGTTGTCCTTGGAAACATTCTCCGTGCCATTTGGTCTGGAGTCAAATAATACAATCATATTATTATCATCTTCATCATCATTATTGTCATTATTATTATTATTATTATTATTATTATTATTATCATTATTAATGAAAACACTCTCAAATTTGTTTTTTCATGAACAAATAACCATGTCTGTTCCTTTTTGTAGCAGCAATTGTGTTACACAAGTCTTCTTCTTCTTCTTCTTCTTCTTCTTTCTACTCCATAGATCTGGAATGAAATCGTTATTGTTATTAAGTAAAACATTTGCCACCTGAGGCCTAGAATGCTGTACTTATCTTCAAATTCTGTCCGCAATTTGAAGCTGCTGCGCCCGGCCTGGGCACGGCGATCGGGCCTTCCTGCCGCGGCCGGAGCATAATCCTGCTGATAATGGTGTGCACGAGAGGTGCTGTGGATGGAGGGAGCCCGTCTTACCGGCGAAGGGATGAATTCTCTGCTCCTCCTCCCGTTTCGTCTGCGTTTTACCTCCGACCATTCATTCACTCGGCGGTCCGCCATGTTGTTTCTATTCCGCTAGCTCTGTTAGCTTAGCAACCGGAGCCCCGCTAGCTATGGTGTATTAGCTTAGCCGTCGGCTAATTATGCTGTGAAAGCCGTTTACTCACGGTCAAAAACGACACTTGATGGTCCGAAGTCAAACTGGGCTTTATTAAAAGCACTATTGTGCAATGTTTCGGTCATACAGGACCTTCTTCAGGCACAAAAAATAATTTTTCCTCTCTCTTATGCAGGTATCGTGGCGTCCGAGTGTGGAAAGCATGAGGAAATGCGCAGGTAGATGCAAGACTACAAGTCCCTGTCATCTTGTAGTTCCCAACCTCTTTCACAATAAGAGTCCTACCATCAAATTAAAAGCATCATAATTTTAACCGTAATATCATGAATTACATTTAATTTCATGAATTATAACACATATTTATCAATTCACCATTATATGAACTGCTTATATTTTTACTTGCTACTGTCCATATATGAATTCATTGTTTTTAACTGTTGTTTAATGTATTTGTTCAGAATTTTGTCTTGTAAATCCATAACTTATTTGTTTTATATATTTTTTTGTTATCAATCCATAATTTATTTGTTTTTAACTCTTTGTAGACCAATATGAATTTCCAATACAAATATGAATTTTAATAAAATATATTTTGGATAAAACTCCAATATTCCCCCCTGATATTGGTGTTTTAGAATTAATTTGGAGAATTCCATCCAATTTGTAATCAAATACATTCAACTGGTTGTGATCAGAGTAGAAAGAGGTTGTGGTTAGGACCAGAATCCCTCGGGTAGGGTACTATAAATGTCAGGATTAGGGAGTGGAGAATTTGGAACTATGGCGTCGCGAAGCGGCGCCAGATTTCAGTGCACTGGCCATCATTGCCCTCTGTCAAGGTGGATTCACTTCTGGTTCAACCCTCTGGGATAGACGGTATCCAATTTATTAATCCAATTTCTTTCAGCCCGTGTTCTCTGGTGTGTTGTCCAATCTGGATGGCACTGGATGACTGTGGCCTGTACCGACGGCCATCCATGGCTCAAAAAATGGCGGACCAAAGGAGTCTGAGTATCCTTTTCCCGCAGAATATTATACCCGTGTTGAGTGAATCTCAATAATAACATGTTCTTAGTTTCACCAACATACTGTAGGCCACATTTCACACAGGTAATTAAATAAACACAGTTCCTGGTATGAGCATTCCCCCAGGCTAGAGCCTTAAAAACATTGTTATTAGATTTGCTCCGTATCCATATTTTTTGTTTATAAAATTCCCCATGACCTCTGGGTTTTGGAGCCCTTAAAGGTTTGACCTTTGCCCCTACTAAATAATCCCTCAGGTTCTTATTTTTTCTGTATGCTGCAATTATCCTGTGTTCCTTCAGGATTTCAGGAGCATCAATTATGCGGCTGAAATTATTTCTGATCACCTTAATCAATCCCATCGCAGGCATGGAATATGTCGTTATAAGGGGGAGCATTGTGGAGGCCAATTTTGGCTTAGTATGCAGGAAATTTTTCAGAGCTGTCCTCCTAAATGAGCGGCTATATCCTCTCTTGGCCAGTGCCTTGAATAGTGTTTTTGTTGCCTGCAAAAAATCTCCCTTATGGGTGCATATTCTGTGAAATCTCAGCAGCTGAGATTTCAGCAGTCCTGCATAAGTGTGTTTTGGGTGGTGGCTAGTTTTGTGGAGTAGAGCATGTGTGTCTGTCTCCTTAAAAAATACTTTAATATCTAATTTATTAGTTTTTCCAAATTGTTCACCCTTATATGTGGTGGTATCCAAAAAATCAACACTGGTGGGATTTATACATGATTTCAATTTTTATTGACTGATTATGATTGATTAAGGTGTGCAGGAATTCATCAAAATCCTCTCGTGAGGGGGACCAGACACCCCATATATCATCCAAAAATCTGAAATAATGTAGCGTTTTTTTCCTGCAAGAGGCCAAAGCAGACTCTTCCCACTCAGCCATAAAAATATTGGCAAAGGCTGGTGCAAATTTCTTTCCCATGGCCGTCCCTCAGATTCAGCTCTAATAATTGCAGTAATTCTTTTTCAGGCCTCTTTTTGTCAGGATATTTATGAAATATATTTTTTATGGCTTGTATGCCTTCACTAATGTCGATGTTTGTATATAAACTATCAATATCCATTGTAAAGAGGAGAGAATCAGGAGGAATGTGTAGTTTTTTCACTTTGTCCACAAAATCATGAGTGTCCTTTATATAACTGGGGTGTCTATTCAACAGGGGATTGATGAAATAATCAATATATTCAGCCGTATAATATGTTTCACTGTCACAATCAGACACAATGGGTCTGCCTGTGGGGAATTTCATGTGGGATGCTCCATTTTCTTGGATCCTTTTGGATTTTAGGTAGCAGATAAAAGATTCTGGCTCTGGGTTCAGGATTTCCCATTAAATATTTTTGTTGTTTTTTATTTATAATTTTTTTCTCCACTAATTTAGTGGTGATTTGTTTTACCAATTGGGCTGTTTCTGGATAAATTGTTTTTTGTAATGGAGTATAGTCATTTTTATTAATCAGCTGTCTATTTCCTTCCCATAAGTACTGGTCTCTGTCTAAGATGACAACAGAGCTGCCCTTATCAGCTGGTTTTATAATAATGTTTTTATTATTTTTTTAATTGCTTTAAGGCCTAAACCTCTCCACCAGTGAGGTTGGGCCTGATTCTGCATATCTGAAAATTGTCATCAAATTGCTGTAAATCAGTTTTGATAAGGGTCATGACCTCTGGTGGCAATTTGGCCAAAGATGGAGACCAGTCAGATTTAGGAGTGAATGGCTGAGGCTCTACATCTTTTTTGTCCCTGAAATACACTGCCAGTTTAATTCGCCTGTGATATTGCTGTATGTCATATCTGCTCTGTTCAATAATGTTTTTATTACTGCCTTTAGTAGGGATGAAAGTTAATCCTCTATTCAGTAGAGAAAGCTGAGAGGCAGTCAATTGAATTTTGTGGCTAAAACCATCACATTGTTTGACCCCTCCTGAACTAGCAGGCTTCCGGGGATGTGTATTTTACATGAGCTACCCAGTGTTTCAGTAAATTGCGAGCAGTACCCTTTGTCCAATGGACATGATCATTCAGGGTAGCGAATGATTTTATTGGGAGCTCAGGAATGTGTAGGAAGTTTTTCTTTATGTGGTGGTTCAGATGAATCAGGTTGCTCTGTTCTTTCAGAGGCAGGCGTCTGGAGTAATTGATGAGAGGCATCCAGATTTCAGCCTCTGGGAATCTCCTGTCTGCTGCCTTAGCAACAGCCAGGAGTTGCTCAACCTAGGTTTTCCTCGTTTTCTGGCTGCGGTTATTCAAACCGAAAGCCAGGATTATTTTTTCCACTCTGGTGGAAACACTGGCTTTGTTTATGAAGGCCGCAACGTGGCCGAGTGTGGCCCCTGGATAGCTGTCTATTTGCAGTTCATCACTGCTGCATGGTGAGAGTTTTGCCAGATTTGAATCTCCCATAATCACCCTTTTTTTGTGTATGTTTAGTCTCCAATCCTGTAGTTTTTTGTCTGTGTTTGGATGTCTGGTGGGCCTGCATGTAGCTGGCCTGCGTGTTTCAGATGATTCTGGGGCGGGCTTTGGACGCAGAGCAAGGCGGGTTTTTGAAGGCTGTTTTTAATTGGTGAGTTTTGACAGATGTGGAGTTTACACTCTCTCTCTCCACAGCCCTGGGTGGAGTCGGCGGGATTACATCCACCCCTGTTTCTGGCATGTCTCCCTTTTCCTCAGGTGTCAAAATCAAAATCACATCATCTCCCTCAGTCACACAAGGGTTGTGTGGAGGGGGAGGCAGCCTGGAGGAGCTGTTGTGACAAAAAAGCTCAGAAAAATAGGCCAGTAAGGTCTGGGCATAGTAACCACGATGGGACTTTTTCCCCATCCTCAACGGAGCGAGCTAGAGCCACGGGACCTTCACCTACCCCCCCATTTGCATGGTTTCCGCATCCACCGGTGCTACTTTCAAGTCTCTACGAGGTCGGGAAGCGTGATTTTCAATTGTATAAGCTTTTTCCCTCCTTCGGCCAAGCCTGAAGGAAGGACGCATCCCCCTCGGTCGCCGACGACCGTGACCGGCCATCGGCTGAGACTGTCAGCTCCAGTGTTGGAACTTGGGTGCATGTTGCCATGCGTTACCATCCATGGGGGGATGGCCAGGCACACGCACGTGACCAGGGATGACCACGGTCGATCACCCATGCGGGAGACTATCGGCTCCAGGGTTGGAACCGGCATGGATCCGCATCCATGTGTCCGACTATCGGCTCCAGGGTTGGAACCGGCATGGATCCGCATCCATGTGGGGGCTACGAACGCCAGTGTGGGAACCAGCAGGCATATGGCCATGGTGAGCCACATGCTTACAAGTCCCATGATGTCACTTGGTATTTATCCCCTGCTACGGTCACGGGTACGTCAAAGTAGGTGCCCGAAAGAAATTCGAGACACGTATGTCCCCGCGTCCGCCCCGTCGCCAGGAATCCAAAAATGTATCTCTTACGAAGATCCGACGTTCCCGAGCCGAGTTATTAAGGAAAAACCGTGTTTGTCCAGACCCACAATGCATTGCAGCCGAGCGGTGGGCGTATCCGTTTACGTTTCTCGAAATAACTTTTGATCCGTAAGCGTTAGAGACTTGGAACCAACTCCTACCCCCCCATTATCGGGGACGGGCTTTCCAA